>NW_023416318.1:54630493-54647993 GCF_014108235.1 Myotis myotis | reverse complement strand
ATTTGCTGTTGCTTTTCCCAGGGCAGCCTGTGTGTGCTGTGCATACACTAGCGTGTTTGTGTGCCTGTGCATGTCTGCGTGTCTGTGCGTGTGTTCACACGTGTTTCTGAGTTTGTATATGTGTGTGTCTGTGAGTTTGTGTATGTCTCTCTCTCTCTCTGTGTGTCTGTTGGTCTCTGTGTTTGTGCGTGTCTGAGTCTGTGTGTGTGTGTGTGTGTGTCTGTGTACGTGGTCGTGGGGATGACGCACTTTTATCCCTTGTGTCCGGCTCAGGGCAGGACTGTGGCCTTGGCTCTGCAACCCTCGCAGCAGCCGGCTCCTCGCTGCTCAGCCCCTCAGCCCGTCGCCCGGGGCCCCGTGTGCTGATGCGCAGGGACGGCCGCGACGGAGGCGTGAACGCGTGTCCTCGTGGGAAGTGAAGTGGGAAAAGCAGGAGGAAGTGGTTCTCCAATGAAAATGTCGGTGGAGCCAGTTGCTTCCCTCCAGGCAAACGCCGTGAGCCGGCGGGAGGAGCTCCGCGCGCCCAGGGCTCCCCCTCTGACCGACGCTCTTGCCTTCACTGCCTGCGCCCTCGGGCCAGGGGCCAGCAAGGCCACTTTCACCTCCCGCAACGGAAGGACCACTGACAGCCAATAACTGTGCTCACACTGGCTTTACTTTTAAAAAACACATTTAAAGAATATATAATAATGTAATAAAATAAAATGTATTTAAAGTAAAAATACGTGTCACACTGGCTCCTAGGTTGATGCTCCACCACGGAGCCTCGCCGGCCGGCCTGGCTTTCCTTTGCTACTTTACTTTCCCCGACGACAGTCAGGACAGGACCAGCCGAGGGAGGAGACGGGAACGCGAAGGCGCACGGGCGACCGTCACGCACATCCCTCAGGACACGCCACCTGGCCGGGGACAGCCAGCCTTTCACCAAATGCCTCATTTTCATCCCCGGCGGGAAATGCGGGGCGACTAGCATTGCATCATCGTCACTTTCTTCATTAAATAGTTTGTTGTCGACAGCATTTTGATGGGTCACATCATCTCTCTGTGCGGACGTCTCACGGCCACTGCAGGCCCTGCCCGTGCACCTTTTGGGTTAATGACTGTGGGTTATCGTGCGTGGACCTTCTAAATGTTTGTGCGCAAATCTCCCATCATGGGTTCACCGAGCACATCTTGGGTGTTTTAGAAATTCCTGGTACCGACTGACAGACAACGTTCAAAGGCGCGAGTCCCTGCCTCCGGTGGATGTGACCGGCCTGCCCACCTGGCCCGAGAGCAGGTTTGTTCATTAACACTTAGCTAAAGGCGACGCGTTACTTTGCATCGATCAGTATAGGTTTACCCACAAATCCTAAACGCAGGAATGGAATGGTCACGTTTCCTATGAAAGGAACCACTTTATCCCCAGGATCGCGAATGAATTAGAAAGAGACAGAGAAATAATTTCCACAGCCGCTCCCATCATTCAGCCATGGGGTTGAATGAGTTTCAGATTTTAATGGAATAAAATGGTCCCCAAACCCTTGTAATGCCAGGCCAGCACGGCTCAGGGGTTGAGCATCGACCTATGAACCAGGAGGGCACAGGCTTGATTCCCGGTCAGGGCACAGGCCCGGGTTGCGGCTCGATCCCCAGTGTGGGGCGCGCAGGAGGCGGCCGATCCATGACTCTCTCTCATCATGGATGTTTCTCTCTCTCTCTCCCTCTCCCTGCCTCTTTTTATTGAGATCAATAAAAACATATTTAAAAAGTCTCTGTAATGAGAGTCGGGTCACTGAGAATGTTTTCAGTCCCCGCGTGGGAGCCACGCAGACCCCGGTCCTGACGTGTCGCTCGGGGCTGCGTGTGGCGTCGGCTCAGCTCCGGGCCTCAGGGGGCGGTTCCAGCGAAGGCGAGACGGCGGCTGAGCTGTGCTCGTCGGGGGGAGACGGGCAGGGGGGACCTCCCGACAGCGAGGCCCACGCCCCTCCCTCCTGTGCAGACCGACGATCGCCGTGTCTGGGCACGCGGCCGCCCTGGACGTGCTTTCGTGTGTGTCTGCCTCCCGTCTCAGGGCTCCTGCGAGAGCCGGGCTGTCTCCCTCCAGAAGAGGCGAAACCACAAGAAGCAATGAGAACTTTGGGGAAGTTTTGACATCCTTCGTTCCCTTAAGTTTTGGAGGTGACAAACGAGGCCCCAGGCCGGCCAGCTGGAGTCACGAGGGGCGGCTGCTCTTCAATGCCAAGCTCCGCCTCACGGGCACGCTGCCTGGGCAAGTCCCTCCCGCTTCTTCTTTAAAAAGTATTTTTAAAAATTGATTTCAGAGAGTCAGGGAGAGGGAGAGAGAGAGAATCATGGATCGGCTGCCTCCTGCACGCCCCACACTGGGGATGGAGCCCACAACCCGGGCCTGTGTCCTGACCGGGAATCGAACCCTGACCTCCTGGTTCGTAGGTCGACGCTCAGCCACGGAGCCGCGCGGCCGGGCTCAGCAAATTCCCGGGACAGTCTCGGCGTCAGGGTGGATGGTGTGTGTCCTGAGCCTTCGGGTTATTGCTGAGAGCATTTGCTTTATGTCACTTGACACTTTTTGACTATCTGTGTGCACTTGTCTTTAAAAACGTCCTCTTTTGGTAAATCGTCTGCCCCTGTCACTTGTCTGTTCTTCCAGCTGTGTGTTTGTTGTTTGCTTTGAGGAGCTATTTATTTAAAATATTTTTTCTCTCTGAATCCATCGCAGATATTCCCCCAGGATTCCTTATGCTCATGTTGTTTCTATTAAAATGTAAAAATTTTGCTTTTACTTTTTATTTATGTGTCTTTTCCTTTCCCTCTGTGCCTTCCCCAACGATCTCACGCTGAGCAATTCTGTCCGCTTTCCGACGTGAATGTGTTAACGACACCTCAGCAGATGGCTTGGATTTGGGTGGAAAGAAGCTGAAAAAATGTTAAAAAGAATGACATCAGTGAGGAATCTTTTTCAGCCCCGTGTTGATGATTCAATGGCTCAGCATCTGTAAGGCCTACATTTATGATCACGTGGAAGTCGCACGCGGAAGGCGGCGGCGAGGACGCTGGGGCGGCGTGGAGGCGCGCCCGGCGCAGCTCTCACCGGAACGTGCCGCCCCCGCTGCCCTATGTGGTCACTTAGACGGGGGCCTCGGCGACAGCCGCCCGGCCTGGCCTCCTGAGGTTTATCGACGCTGTGCAGCCGCTGCGCCTCCAAAAGAAAACGCCAAGAAGGGAGAACGGGGTCGCGTGGAACCCGAGCGCGAGCAGCTTTCACATCACAGAGCAGGCGGCCGAGGGGCCAGCGCCAGCGCCAGCGTCTGGCTGCTCGTGTCCATCACACCGCCCGCCGGGCGTCAGCACTGCCGAGCCACCGCCCCTCGGGGGCTGGTCCCCACCGACGCGTCCCCGCACCAAGCAGCCGCCCGGTCCTGCTCGCTCGGAGCTCTGGTCGGCGCGAACGTGGCGCCCAGCGAGGAGACCCCCGCGGGGAGCGGGACAGCCACACGCGCTCCTTCGTTCCCGAATGCACGCGCGTTCAGGTCACGCAGAGGCGGGCCGGCGGCGGGAGGGGCTGCGCCTGTTTTCCTGCGACCACACGATGGGAAGCGCTGGCTCGCACGCAGGCGGCTGGTGAAGTCCTCGCGACGAGGACAGGCCAAGCAGGTGCTGCCGCAGCGACTTGCTACCCCCCTACCCCCCCCCCCCCCCCGCCACCCTCCCTGAACGGGACAGCACCTCCGTCTTCTCTACGCTCCGAGGAACGCTTCTGAGAAACGGGGAACACTTCACATCTGTGATTTGGGCTGAATCTGTCCTCATTTCGGAGAGTGAGGAAGAGGAAGAAGTGCCCTTGCTGCCCAGGAAACAGCGCTTCCGCTAGCCTTCCTGGGAGTGGGACCCCATGGGAATGGCGTCAGGAGTTCGCCTGGTTCCGTGTTAATTTATACGTTAACACCTCCTCTGCCACCCCCGTAGGAATAGCCAAACATTGTCAGGGCTGCGTAGAGAATATTCTGGAAAGGCGGTTTGAATTTACACGCATCAGGTATTTGCACTGGAGTGTCCACAGTCCTACGTATCCCTGTACAAATTAAGGCTGGAAGATCTTTCGGTTTTAAGGTATTTTGAGCCATCTTAGCGTACTTTTAGGGAAAAGGCCAAATCGTTAAGGCATGCCTTGTCTGTTATGTTCTAAATAAGTAGTTGCTCTAGTTTTGATTTAAAAGTTATTGAGGAAAGAGATGGATTAAGAGAGAATGTGATCTGAGATTTAGAAATATTAATATCAGGAAACACGGACAGTTGTACCAAAGAGAGGCTTTGGGCTGACGAGAGGCAATGTGACTTCAACAGCAACTGGCAGATTATGGAGCCGACTCCTACCACGGGCCATCCTTCTCTCTCTCTCTCCCTCTCTCTCTCACAGGATCATAATACCTCACGTTTGCTTTCGGAGTTGGGATGGCCTTTGCGTGTTTTCTCATCCGGACGTTCTGGAGAGTCTCTGGATGGACTTGTCACCAGGTGGCACTTGGTTGTCACTTGGGTTCTTTCCTGTGGGTTCCAAGCCCTCGGTGACTATGGAGCGAGAGCAGGTTACAGGGCAGGTGGGAGACGTCTTAGTTATGGTCCCTGATCACGGCGTCACACGAAGCCCTGCCCCCCCTCGGGAACCACCGTGCTGTCTGTGCCGGTGAACTCTGCTCATCTGTTGCTTCTGGTTTCCTGTCCCACGTGAGACGGAACCACGCGGGCCCCGTCCTCTGCACGTGGTTCTGCTCAGAGCCCAGCGCAGCGTCCTCTCTCCCGCCTGTTGAGCATCTGCTTCACCCTCCCCTCCGCTCGCCCGGCCCCGCGTTTAGAGTTAGCGCCAGGAGGACCGTGTTCTGCCGCCGGATGTGGCCACGGCCACAGGGACTGGGCCGGCTGCTGGGCACGTGCTGATGCCATGCTGGGAGCCGGGGCGGGTTTTCCGGCTCCGCTGATGGATGAGAAGGGAGAGCTGGGGCTCTAACTAAATTCCCTGGGAAATCAGTGCAGGGATTGGCTTACGATTTGATGGGTGTAAAATCTATGAACAACTTGCTTAATCCTCTGGCATGAAACGCGGCGCCGAGAGGGGATGTTGGCCGCCTCCCGCGGAGCCCCACCCGCCGGCCAATGCGTGCACACAGCCCTGGCGCCCGCCCAGCCCCCCTCCGGTAGACGGGCTGTTCTGGGCGTCGTGAACCAGGGCCTTTCCTCGGGCCTCGTGCTCCGCTGGCCTTCTCAGCGACTCCCGCACCCCAACAGCTCCAGCCCCGCCTGCAGCTGGACACACGCGCGCCCGGTCCTGGGATGGACGGCCCAGCAGGTGCCAGCCTCAGGCGGTGCGTACGCAGAGGCGACGCCGGGGGAGGGAAAGCGCCACAGCCACACGCGGCCTCCCTGGGCCGGTCAGCGTTCCCGCGGGGGATCTGGGCAGGTGCCGGTCTCCGTGTCGCCCCTCCCCAAGCACGCAGCCGTCTGTGCAGAGCCAGGAGGGGCGGGAGAGGGGGTGACGTGGCGTGGAGCTGGGGGAGTGGTGGGAGTGGCCGGACCTGCCAGGCCAGTGCCCAGCTCTCAGGCCGCTGCCTCGGTGGGGTGGCCGTCTGCGTTGACTGGCGGTTTCCATGGCAGCCAGGCTGGGTCACGTGCGTGTCCACGGCAGGACCAACGGGTCCGAGTCCTGTAACAGCGCCGCGTTTTCCCTCCGCAGCTGTCAGCTCGCACCCTAGTCGTCAGCATGTGGCGGTCGCTGCTTTATGACAGAACACTGCGACGCGTGCCCACAGGCGTGTCCGCGCGTCCGAGGTCAGGCCCACGCGCCCTCCGACGTGCTTCCACCGCATCTGCACAGACGGAGCTTTAAGGAGATTGTTTTATTGTTGATGCTTTTTTTTTTTTTTTTTTACACAAAGGTCGACAAGGCTTCTCATTGCAGAGAACGAGGCCCGAGAAGCTCTGAAACACGGACGGGAGGCGGGTCCAGACGGCCCTGCGTCTCCTCGCACCGGCCCGCGGCCACCCGATGAGCCGTGGCCCCCGCGTGCGAGGAGGCCCGCCGGCTCCCGCTGACCCGCGCCCTCGGCTGTAATTTCTTTCGCGCACAGAACAGACTGACCCCTCTGAACGGCGGGCGAGGGGTCGCGGAGCCTGCGCCGCTGAAGGGCCACCGCTCAGGGACGTCTGCCTCACGTGACGGACTCAGGACAGACGGTGCGCGTCCCGCTGCCTGGCCCACGAGGGGGCGTCTGAGGAGATGCTGCTCCGTGAGGTGTCTGCCAGGAGCTCTGATCCAGGGCTCGACTCGGTGTTGCTGACAGGGCTCCTGGAGGCCTGTGGGGAGAGCGAGGCGGTCGGGGCGGCCACACACGCGTTTGCTGCGAGGAGCCCGGCCTTTGGCGACAGGGCACGTGGATGTGAACGTCGTCCTCGCGATGTGCCTCCGGTTTCCTCCATCCCTGGCCTCTGGGTTCATGCTTGAATCCCAGAATGAAAAAAAAAAGCCCTGGCCGGTGTGGGTCAGTGGGTAGAGCGTCGGCCTGCAGACCAGAGGGTCCCGGGTTCCATTCCCGTCAAGGGCACGCACCTTGGTTTCGGGCTCTTTCCTGGCCCAGGCCCTGCTCAGGGGGGAGGAGTGGACGGGGGCGGTGTGGGCATTCGGAGTCAACCAATCGATATGTTTCTCTCACATCGATGTTTCTCTCTGTCTTTTTCTCTCCCACTCCCCGCCCCCGCCCCCCCAAAAAGAGAAAATCAATGGAAAAATATTCTCGGGTGAGGATTAGCAACAACAAAAAGCCATAAGAAGTCCCAACAGGCACATGGAAATGCTGAAATAACAGCTATGAACGAAACGCCAACCACAAAAGGCATCATGAAGAATAACCAAAGGGGCAGAAAAGGTGAAAAAGGAAACAAGAGCAGAAACAAGAACAACCTGGGAAGACGGCAGACGTAACCGTCATGCCATCAGGAATTACCCAGCGAAACGGGGCCGAACGCCGTTAAAGTCAGAGGTTGTCAGTTTGGAGGTGAAGCGAGACCCCCCCGCCCCCGCTGCTTCCGGGACCCAGGCTCACGGTCAGACACGCGGGCGGGAGATGCCCCAGACCACGGACTCGGGAGCTCGGAGCTGCTGAACCCGGACACAGCCCGTCCGGAGCGGGGGCTTTCGGGCGCAGAGCCTCGTCACAGAGAGAAACGACGGCTCCTCGGGAGGCTCCACGTCCCAGCCGCGTACGGGGCGGTTCCTGCAGAGTCCGCTCCTCCCGCACTCGTGGGGCCCGGTTCTGGTGATATTTTCAGAAAAATGGCCACACAGGAGCCCCACGGTCAGAGGCGCAGGCGTGTGTCTCCGTGCGTTAATCCAAACCTGCCCACCTCTGGCTCCTGGGTTTTGCTAATTTTTTTTAAAAAAGTATCTATTTTTATTGATTTCAGAGAGGAAGGGAGAGGGAGAGAGAGAAACATCAAAGATGAGAGAGAATCATTGACTGGCTGCCTCCTGCACGCCCCCTCCTGGGGATCAAGCCCACAACCCGGGCCTGTGGCCTGACCGGGATTCGAATCCGGGACCCTTTAGTCCACAGGCCGACGAGCTACCCACTGAGCCACACCGGCCAGGGCTGATCCTGCTGATTTTTAATCAAAGTTCTTAAAGTATTTTAGAGCTAAGCCATCAACACCGTTGACATGAAGCGATTGGTGGAGGCCTCGGCCACGAGGGGGCCCCACGGGGTGGTCACGCGTGGCGGCCCCTTTAAGACGAGAGCGGGCTGCCCCTCCGCAGCCCGGCGACCTTCGCCTTCTGTTCTGACGCGAGGGCGCCAGCAGGACGCCGTCTGCCTCGCGGGTGATGGGGCCCGTTTGCAGCCTCCGCCTCGGACGGGAGCTGCCGAGTTTCCCAGACGCGGCCAGGTGGCGGCCAGAGGTCCCGGAGCCGCTCCTCTGGGGGAGGCCCGCCGCCGACTCGGCCGGGAGCCGACCGGGCGTCCCTGGCCCGCGCAGCTGCTTGGATGGATGACGTGTGCACCGCGCAAACCGGACAGAGGTGGACGGGAACGCGGGAGGCGCGGAGGGAGGTCACGGCTGCGGGACGCGCTCGGATGCGGCTGAGGCTGGAGCGGCGGGGAGGCTCCTTGCCGCGCCGGCGCCTGGTCCCCGGACCCCGCTCCCTCGGCAGCGCATCTGGTTGGCGCCCAACCTTCCCGCCGTGTGACCAGCACCGGCGTCCCCGCCGCCTTCCGCAGCTGAGGATGCGTGAGTGACAGCGGGGGCTCCGAGCCCTGCGGACCCGCCACCGCCTGCCACGTCGGAGCCGCTGTCTGGGCTCCCTCTGCCCCCGTCCCGGGTGGGCCAGCGTCGCCCCCACGCACCTGCACACCTACACACACAGGTGGCCCTGACGCCCACCCACTGGGCCCCACCAGCCGGGCCTAAATGTGTGCGTTTTTGATAGGAAACAAAATACAACGAGGGGTTGTAGCTCCCGCTTTTAGGAAGTTCAGTGTAGACGTAGTTCGTTAAGTAGCCGACCTTGTCGCCACGGTGACATGGCGATTCATTCTTTATTTTCCTCAATGTTTGGGAGGCTGATGTGGGAGGGACTTGGGGTTTGGGAGGAGAGAATGAGAACTTTCTCATCAGAATATTTGCTTTTTTGGAGGGTGGATGAATGACTCAGCATGGGAGGGTGAATGATAGCATATGAGGATGAATACTGCAGCATTTGGTGGATGAATGACTCAGCATGGAGTGGATGGATGACTCAGCATGAGTGGATGAATGACTTAGTATGGGAGGATGGATGACTCAGCATGTGTGGATGAATGACTCAGCATGAGTGGATGCATGACTCAGCATGGGAGGATGCATGACTCAGCATGGGAGGATGGATGACTCAGCATGGGTGGATGAATGATTCACACAGGAATTCTGACTCCCGCCTGTGTACCCTGCTCACTTTCCAGGCCCGGCTTGTGTTTCTCCTGAATCCCCGGCCAATGCTGTCACGCGGAGCCCGGCTCCCTGCCCCTCCTGGCGCCTCCTGCCTGGGAGCGGAGCACACAGTGATTGACGGGACTGCGTCTTGCTCTGCCTGGAGGACACGCCCCTCCTGCAGCGGGCCTCGCCTTGGCGACAGGCCAGACGGTTTCTGTTAGAGAAACAGGTTCCTACAGGTAATTACACCAACCCTGACCGGGAATTTTTACAGTTAAACTGCCTGACTGTCCCCACCGCCTGCCGGTGACGCATTCCTTACGCACTTTCCCTAAACCCAGGACTAGGAAACCTGACCTGAACACTTACCGGAGGGAACTGGAAACTGTAAAAGCTTAGGTATTTCACAGCCCCGTCCAGCCCCTCTCTTCAGAAATGATAGTAAATTCCTCCTGGCAGAAAGGGAAGGGCAGAGGGAAGGGAGGTTTGCCCCGGGCGGGAATCTGGGCTCCTCCGAGCTCCAGGACAGGGCCTTCCTCTTGGGGAAGGTCACAGGCTCTCCTGTGGAAAATGGTATCCAGAGTGTGACAATCCCTGAGAACAGACAGCTGCTTGGGTCTCACCAGAGGCCACCCTCAGCACAGACGGACCGACGGGCTTACTCAGTTCACACGGGCAGTTTGGCGAGCATGCCCGCCTCGCCACCCGCTGTCCTGGGGTCAGAGGGCAGAGACGACAGGGACATGGGCGGTATAGACCCTGAAACAGAAGGTCTCGGGCTCCCAGCCTCGTCCCAAACCTGCCGGCAAGTCCTGGGCACAGTCTGGACGCCACCCCTGAGTGCGCGAAGGAGCAGAGGCCGCATGGAGGGGGCGCCGGCGCCAGCGAGACGGGCTTCGACCTGGGCTGGCGGGACGTGGCCCACAGTCACGAGGAGACGCCCAGCGACTTTCTTCTCTCCCACGAGGTAATTCGAACGGCCACACATGATGAGATGCTTCTCAGGAAGAGGTAAAGGGTGGGGAATCCGCATTCTTTAAGGCAGCGGTTCTCAACCTGTGGGTCGCGACCCTTTGGGGGGTCAAATGACCCTTTCACAGGGATTGCGTAAGAACATTGGAAAACACATATATAATTACATATTGTTTTGTGATTATCACTATGCTTTAATTATGTTCAATTTGTAACAATGAAATTGGGGGTCACCACAACATGAGGAACTGTAGTAAAGGGTCACGGCATTAGGAAGGTTGAGAACCACTGCTTTAAGGTCTTTATAACTTATGCTAGAGGCCTGGTGCACAGAATTTGTGCATGGGGTGGGGTTCCTCAGCCCGGCCTGCACCCTCTCCAATCATTTCGGGGAAAAGCTAACATGCACTGCGGACAAATAAGCTTTACCTTATAGTTTTCCAACCCCTTTCTCTGATGAAGGGGTACAGGGTGCATGGAAAGCAACAGAAGGGAGAGCTGGGAAGGACAGTAAAAAAGCTGCCCTGGTCAGTTTGGCTCCGTCGATAGAGCATCAGCCTGCGGACTGAAGGGTCTGGTCAAGGGCACGTGCCTCAGTTGCAGGCTCCTCCCTGGCCAGGGCCCTGGTCAGGCTCATGCAGGAGGCAACCCATGGATGCGTTTCTCTCACCTCGATGTTCCTCTCTGCCTTGCCCCCTCTTCCACTCTCCCTGAAAATCAATGGGAGAATCTCCTCGGGGGAGGATTAAAAAACAAAAAAAAGCAAGTCACACCGTGCGAAGGAGGCCACAGCGGAACCAGGTCACGGGCACCGGGCGCCACGCGGCAGCAACACGGACACGAGGTGCTGACTCTCCCCTCCTCGCTCTGTGACGTGAGCCTGTGGCCTCACTTTCCACGTCTCGCCCGGCACGACGGCCGCAGGACCGAGAGGACTTTCACGGGCGAGTCCAGTGCGTGGACACAGGAGTTGCCGAGAACATCAACACCTGACGTGCCCAGGAACCCTGCCCTGCGAGCTGTATTCTCACCCGCGTTACGGAGGCGGGAGGCAGAGAAGCAGTGCCGTCCACAGAGGAGGGGGAGGAACTGGGGGCTCAGACGGAGGCCTGTCTCCCCCGGAACCCGACGCTCTCACGACCACCTCCTCCAAACCTGCCCAGAGTCCCGAGGTTTCCTCCTCTGCCTCCCCCATCGCACGTCACCCCAAGCTCAAGAGCAAGGCTTGAAGCAAACCAGCAGAGCCGGGAGCCGGGACCCAAAGCCGGTCCCCATTTTCGGTTTCCCCAGAAGCCCCCATCTGTGTTTCGCCGAAGCCATTTCGTATTCCCGCTGCGTCGTCTCGTTCTTCAGAAGGACAGAAAAGCCGACGGCAACCGCGTCATGACACCCATTCGCCGCAGCTGACTCGACCCCCCGCTGCCCGGCCCCGGGCGACCGCGCTAGACACGCCTCGGGAAGGGGAGACGAGCAGTCGGGGGAGCAGCGAGATCGCGTCTTTTTTTTTTTTAATATATTTTATTGATTTTTCACAGAGAGGAAGGGAGAGAGATAGCGAGTCAGAAACATCGATGAGAGAGAGACATTGATCAGCTGCCTCCTGCACATGCCCCCCACTGGGGATGTGCCCACAACCCAGGTGCATGCCCTTGACCGGAACCGAACCTGGGAACCTGGGACCCTCCAGTCCGCAGGCCGACGCTCTGTCCGCTGAGCCACACCGGCTTCGGCGAGATCGCGTCTTGCGTGCGCTGCGCCCAGGTGTATTCTCCGTGGCTTTGCGGCTGCTATATTCCCATAAAATTGATCTGTGCAGGCTGTTCCGGTGAATTTCACAACTAATGCAACTACCCCGAGGGGAGGGGGGTGGGACTTGCCCCCTCGCCCCGAGAGAGCGTGGTCCTGGCGCGTCTCCACTTACGGGGGGGGGGTGGGGGGTGGGGGGGGGTCGCACCAGATTCCGTCGGATCGGGTGTGGGGAGCTCACGTGCGGTGGAGGCGAGAGGGGGGGAGGGCTCTTCATTAGCCGCCGTGTTTGGCCGGGATTTAGGCGTCAGCACTGGGAGGCGTGAGAATTGAATCCGAAAGGCGGGAGCTGGCGTGTGGCTGGGCGGCGCTTGCGCATTTGCTAAGAGCAGGCAGGGAGCCACCGCCAGCAATGGGGGTCGAGGCACAGGCTGTGGGCTTCTGTCTCCGGGAGGAACAGCCACACGTTGGATAACGTATTACTGTCTACGCTGGATGCCTCCGAACATCGCACATGCGATCTGTCCCGGCTTGTGTTTTTTAAAATATTTTTATGGATTTCAGAGAAGAAGGGAGAGGGAGAGAGAGAAACATCAGTGAGAGAGAATCACTGATCGGCTGCCTCCTGCACACCCCACACTGGGGATCGATCCTGCAACCCGGGCCTGTGCCCCGACCGGGAATCGGACCCTGACCTCCTGGTTCCTAGGTCACTGCTCAGCCCCTGAGCCACTGAGCCACCCGGCCGGGCTGCAGCAGCATTTTGATGCCAATCTGCTTCTATCAGCCTTCACTGTCGGCACAGTTTCCGATAACTTCACGTGGTGTGTGTGGGGTGTGGGGTGTGGGGTGTGCGTGTGTGACGTGGGGTGTGTGTATGTGGTGTATGTGCATGTGTGCATGTGTGTGTGGTGTGTGGTGTGTGGTGTGTGTATGTGTGCATGTGTGGTGTGGGGTGTATGTGGTGTGTGTGCATATGTGTGTGTGGGGTGTGTGTGTATGTGGTGTGTGTGCATGTGTGCATGTGTGTGGGTGTATGTGGTGTGTGTGCATGTGTGTGGGGTGTATGTGGTGTATGTGCATGTGTGTGTGGTGTATGTGGTGTGTGTGCATGTGTGTGTGTATGTGGTGTGTGTGCATGTGCGTGTGTGTGTGTATGTGGTGTGTGTGCATGTGTGTGGGGTGTGTGGGTATGTGGTGTGTGTGCATGTGTGTGTGGGGGGTGTATGTGGTGTATGTGCATGTGCATGTGCATGTGCTGTGTGTGCACATGTGGATCAATCCTCTAAAGGGAAGGAATGCACAGGCCCGGCCCTCGTGCTCCCGTTGGGCTCTAAGGGCTGAAGCGGGTCCCGTTTTCTCGGGAGCCATCGTGCACCCAGGACAGTGTTTGGGTCGCGTGGTGTTCTCTCCTTCAGGGAGCCATGAGCTTCGAGTGGCCGTGGGCCAAGATCCGACCGAGAGGAAGGCCGGGCCCGAGTGTGAGAGCAAAGCCAGCCCCTGTGCCTTCCCAGCAGCGAGCACGGCCACGGCCCCGGAGGCCACAGAGCCGCCCGGTGGCCGCACCTGACCCGACCCGCCGGCCCGGCTCCTCTCGGGGGAGAGGGAGGAGGAGGCCCCGCAGCCGCGCGCACACACACACACACACACACACACACACACACACACGCACACACGCGGGGCCTCGAGTCTCGCTCTGAGGCACAGACGGCGCTTCTCCAGGACCAGCTTCGGACGATGCCGTCGCCCAGAGGACGCCCCGGGCGGCAGGCGGGACGCAGGTCCCCCAGGCCCTCGGCCCCCAGAGGCCTCTCCTCGCGCGTCTCCCGGTCACCCCGTGGGCCCCGGCGGGGGAGGTGAGCGGCCCGTGGCCACAGCGGGGACGGCCGAGCCCAGCTCTCACCGCGCTGACCAGCTGTCATCACCGCTCCACGCCTCCTCCTGCCTCGAGCTGAATTTCGGGGGAAAAAGGCAAAAACAATCACTGTGATGTCATCACTCTGCTGTCGGGAAAAGGCTCCTGCCCCCCGGGACTGGGCGCCCCGTCTCCTCTCCCTCCTCCTGAGAGCCGCTGGGCCTGGAGCTGGCGCCAGCAGCCAGCAGAGCGCGGTCCCCGGGGCTGGCAGCCAGGGTGGCGGGGGGGGGGGGGGGGGGGAAGGGAGGGGGGTTGCCAGGAGCCAGTCTGCTCTCCCGGAAAGGCTGCTCCTCAGCTCGGCTGGGACCCGGGCGGGGCGCCCGGCATCTGCCTCCCCCGCTCCCCGCCCTCTGCCGCCTCCTTCACCGGCACCGACGGGCGCGGGTGGGCGTGAAGGGAGTAATTAGGAGCAGGCCGGCTGCCAGCCTGGGGGGCAGGGGGATCCCTGGTTTTGGACGGAGCCCCTGGTGCAGCGGCTGGGGTGTTGCCATGGTGACCCCCCAGGGGAGGATGGTGCAACCTGTCAGCCTGGCGAAGCCTCAGTCTTGAGTTCAAGATGATGCCTGCACGAACGACAAGGCTAACACCACGGGCCAGAACTTTCTAGAAGTTACACCTGTGAGCTCACCTCTGCACGTCCCTGTGCGTGGAAAGGGTGGGGCGGACGGTCCGACTGGCTGACACCCCCCCGCCCCCCGGAGTGGAACGAATGGGATCTTGAGTTCAACGCCCTGAGCAGAGACGCGTGGGGAGACGGGAGCCCAAGGGAGGCCGTGGAGGCCGCGCCCCGGACGCTCTACGGATCTGGGGGAGAGGATGATGCTCCGAAAAGGAACCTGGGCCCGACCTGCCCCCGGTGGCCTGTTCGGGATCTGACCGGCCCCGCGGTGGGTCGCTGGGCGAGCAGTGAAGTCGGGGAACAGCCCGGGCGGGATGCGGGGCGCGGGGTCCCTCCCGCGTCGCCGAGCGGCTCACGCTGTTGCACGGAAACGCTGCTGCCGCTTCGATCCGGGGACAGGCTTACGAAGAAGATGGATCACCCGCGGTGGACTCGCTCTGGGCTGTCACCTGCGCGTCCGTGGGAGCGGAACCCGTGAGGGTCAGAGCCCCGCCGCTCTCGCTCCCTCCGGCCGCGGCCCGTCCCCGGTTCACAGGGACCTCAGCGCCAGGCTCACCGAGCTGTCACTCCAGCGGCTCTGGCCCCTTTCCCAGGAGAGCCCCCCCCTGCCCCCCCCCCCCCACACACAGGGTCCAGGGGCGAGAGGCCACCGTGAGCGCGGGCGGGACGGCGGGCGGGCGGTTGAGCAGAGCCACACGAGGAACCGGAACGGGGCTGGGAATCGCGCCAGAGCATCCCAGCTGCTCACGGAGAACACGGGGCCGGGGTGCGGACACTCGGTGCCCGTGACGCACGCACACGGGCTGCGTGTCCTGCACTCATGCGCCGGGAGCCGTGGGCGGCGGGACAGTGGAGGCTGCCCGGAGGAAGCTGGGAAAGGGAAATGGGCTGTTTGAGGACTAACTTATGGACGTAATGACGTGCCCAGTCCTCCGGGATCGTGTCTTGACTGGTAGATGCTACACGTGATGGATCACTGTGACTGGCCGAGGCAGCAGGACACGGCTGGGGGAGGGCCCAGAGGAACGGCGCCTCCGCTGTCACCCGTGGCATCAGGAAGCCCTCGGTTAGGCCGACACCCAAGCCCGGGAGCAGCTAACGGGCACGTGGCAGGACCAGGGGACAGCCTGTGGGTGCCTGCGGGTGCCTGGGAGAAGGTGACTGCACGGGGAGGGGGAGGGACCAGCCAGAGCACAGATGCCCCCACGGACATGGGCGGAGTGTGGTGGGGGCCAAGGAGGGGGCGGCGGGCAAGGGGCGGGGAGAGGGCGACACCTGGAACGTGTCAACATTAAAATTTTTAAATTAAAAATAAAAAGAAACCTTAGGGTTAGGGTTAGCGTTATAGTTAGGGTCAGTATTAGTATTAGTGTAGGGTCAGGGTTAGGGTTAGGGTTATGGTTAGGGTTAGGGTTGGGTTAGGGTTAGGGTTAGGGCTAGGGTTAGGGTTGGGTTAGGGTTAGGGTTAGGGTTAGGGTTAGGGTTGGGTTAGGGCTAGAGGTTAGGGTTAGGGTTAGGGCTAGAGGTTAGGGTTAGGGTTAGGGCTAGAGGTTAGGGTTAGGGTTAGGGTTGGGTTAGGGCTAGAGGTTAGGGTTAGGGTTGGGTTAGGGTTAGGGTTAGGGCTAGAGGTTAGGGTTAGGGTTAGGGTTGGGTTAGGGTTAGGGTTAGGGCTAGAGGTTAGGGTTAGGGTTGGGTTAGGGTTAGGGTTAGGGTTAGAGGTTAGGGTTAGGGTTAGGGTTGGGTTAGGGTTAGGGTTAGGGCTAGAGGTTAGGGTTAGGGTTGGGTTAGAGCCTTCTTGTTCCCCCAGGTTCTGTTTGCTGCCTGCCTGGCCCTTTATCTGATTGTTTCCTTTTTTCCGCTGATGCTGCCTATGCTTTTGACCGTGTGTCTCTTTCCCTCTCTCGCTCTTCCTGGCTGTATCTCCCCTAGTGTCTGCCCCTCTCAGAAGCGCCTCCCTCCAGGTGAGGTTTGTGAAATGGTCTGTGCAGGTCCGGGCGGTGGCTGAGATGCTGAAATTGGAAATGACGATGAAGGTTATTTGTGTGAGTCTGTGCCAGGCTCGAGCGAAGAGCTGCTCCTTCCACCCCACACAGCACCTGCCGCAGCCAGTGCTCAAAGGCCGTTGCACTGACAAGGTAAAGTCAGGTGGCTCTCGCCCTGTACCCGGCCGCGTGGAGCTGAAAGTGGGCGCGGACATGGACGGACGGGTTCCCCCTTTGTCATCCTCACACATTAAAGCGGTTTAATTTATTATTTAGAGGCTGTTTCTGGACAAAATTATGAGGGAAGAGGATTTACTCCATTTCGTATGAAAAGTAAACCGCTTACTGAAAAGGCCAGTTGCCCGCCGCCCACTGTGGGGATTTTGGTCGGGGTTCTACCTTTTTCTCAGTAGGATTTTCAAACCTTAATTTTTAACGTCAAAGGGGAGAACATTTCAAGCACATCTCCTTCATCACATGTGACATTTGTGCTATAGATGTGTCTTTAAAAGCAGAATAAATTGGGCCCTTGAGCTGGAATTAGCAACTCCTTCCAGACCTGTGTCTCCCTCGGATTGAGTCTAAGACGGTGAGCAGTTAGTTACCTGCGGGTCGAGTTTCTGCAGAAATCTTCAAAGACGTCAGATCCCGCTGTCCTGGGCCACAGAGCTGCTGGGGGCGTAGTCTCTTATTCCCGTTTTGTTCCCTAAACTATTCACAGGGTTGCAGATGGTTGGGCTTGAAAGGGACTTTTGAATGTGCTCTGTTCAGTCTTCATATTTTATTGATAAACTAATCAAAACCCAGCGAGGCTAATCATGTCACCAACGGCCGCAGGGCTACTGCGTGAGAGAATCGGTGCTTTCTCTCAGCCTGACTCACTGGGCGTCCCCGCTGCTGTCCGGGATCCGAGGTGCCTGGGCGGGGAACGCCCTGACAGTGCCCAGCTGTGTGTCTCTGTCCACTGTCACTTCCATCCTCGCGCGGGTACTTATGGCGGAGAGCCAGCCTCTGTTCTCCGGTCCTGAATGCTGCCTACCACTTCCCCATCTCTGTGTCTATACTCTGGAGACTAACAAACACAGACAAGGATACGATCCCCGCCTCCCTCCGAACAAACATTTATTGGAGTTGGAATAGTGATTCCTTCGAATCGCTGCAGATACACTGCCTTACTAAGAAACTGGGGCATGCTCATAGCGTGGGCGGAGGTCTTGAACTTGGAGGAAAGAGTTCTAGTCATGGAGTAGGAAAGTGTCCGATAGAAAAGATTAGAATTACACCGTGATAAGGTTAGTGTGGCTGTGCACA